>NC_062528.1:23419962-23431924 GCF_022655615.1 Tachysurus fulvidraco | reverse complement strand
AAACAATCTATCTATCTATCTCTCATCCTCTATATCTCTTTTATATATATCATTATAGCTCTATATAGATATCTCATCGCTCTCAGCTATATCTAGCTCTATCGACTAGATCTCTCTCGATCTCTATATAGCTCTATCTAGAGATATATCTATCTCGTCTATATATATCGATCTATATCTTCTCTCTCGCTCTCTATATCTTCGTATATCTATAAAGATATCTAGATTACTCTCCGCTTTTCTATCTCTCTATCTTAGGCTCTCTCTCTCTCTCTCTCGCTCTTTGCTCTCTCTATCTCTATTAGCTTATATAGCTCTAGATATATATGATATTTGCATCTCTCTCCTCTCTCTCTCTCTCTCTGCTCTCTTTATCTCTCTCTCTTTATCGCTTTTCTCTCTCTCTCGCTTCTCTCTCTCTCTCTCTCTCTCTCTCTCTCTCTCTCTCTCTCTCTCAGGTCCTGCCTTTTTTCTAAGGCCTGTTCACCTCTCCAGCAAACAATAAAAAAAAATGAATAAAGTGGGCGGGGCTACTGTACATCCTGTTTAATTGCACTGATATATATCGTACACTTTCCCCTGAATGACTTTATTCTTGTTTTATTTTATACAGCATTATCCTCCACAACATGGCACCTTAAACATCTCTAAACACTTATAAGACTTTAAGATGACACGTTACTCCGTCCAGCTCAATTTTAAAGTCAATCTCCTGAGATGTGCCTCGACCACCGCAGGAAATGGACTACATTTTTCACAAATGCATCTTTTATGAAACTATTATTACAAATATTGACCCTCCGTCTATTTATTATTCGTCTGACTTATTTATTCACTTCTTCCTTTTATGAGGCGTGTGCACGCCTTGGCCTTGTCCCACAGTGGACACAATATATCCCAGACTGCCCCTGGTGTCGCCTTCTTTGGCTGCTCTTTTCACCCGTCCTCATAAAAAAAAGTGCATTATTGCCTAAAAGAGATTTATTTATTTATTTTATTTATTTATTTATGTATTTTATTATTTTTTTCTGGTTATTTTTTTGGAAGAGAAGCGTGCATGCGGGGGATTTATTGGAGCTGGACCAGGATGAGAAAATCAGTGTGTAATAAAGAGCCACAGGTTGTTTTCCTACGGGGCTGCATGCTTTATTACAGTGGTGGAGGAGAGGATTGTGGGTAACTGTGTGTGTGAGTGTGTGTGAGTGTGTGTGAGTGTGTGTGAGTGTGTGTGAGTGTGTGTGAGTGTGTGTGAGTGTGTGTGAGTGTGTGTGAGTGTGTGTGAGTGTGTGTGAGTGTGTGTGTGTGTGTGTCCTCTTACTGTGGGCTATAATTTTGGCACTGACAGTCCTGTGTGATGGCCAGTGGAGGCTCTACCTGAATCCTACTGTTAACTCCTTTATCTGCTTCTCACACACTCTCTCTCTCTCTCTCTCTCTCTCTCTCTCTCTCTCTCTCTCTCTCTCTCTCTCTCTCTCTCTCTCTCTCTTTCTTTGTCTTTGAGTGCCTGTCATTTGCATGCTTCTGGAGGGAGGGAGAGAGACAGGGAGAGAGAGAGAGACAGAGAGAGAGAGTGTGTGTGTGTGGGTGTGTGTGTGAGTGAAAGGTTAAGTTGCTTTCAACCTTTTAGTTGTGTTTGTGAAATAAGACTTAATTCTAAACATCATTACTGTTAAGTCTGTGATAAAGTCGATAATGACTCTGACCGCAGTGACACAGTGGCAGTGACACAGTGACAGTGATACAGTGGCAGTGACACAGTGACAGTGATACAGTGACAGTGATACAGTGACACAGTGACACAGTGACAGTCATACAGTGACACAGTGACAGTCATACAGTGACACAGTGACACAGTTATACAGTGACACAGTTATACAGTGACACAGTTATAAAGTGACACAGTTACACAGTGACACAGTTACACAGTGATACAGTGACAGTTATACAGTGACACATTGACACAGTGACACAGTTATACAGTTATTCAGTGACAGTTATATAGTTATACAGTGACACAGTTACACAGTGACAGTTATACAGTGACAGTTATACAGTGACACAGTTACACAGTACAGGGACACAGTGACACAGTTATACAGTACAGTTATAACGTGACAGAGTGACACAGTTATACAGTTACACAGTTATACAGTGACACAGTTATACAGTACAGTTACATAGTGACAGTTATACAGTACAGTTATAAAGTGACAGAGTGACACAGTTATACAGTTACACAGTTATACAGTGACACAGTTATACAGTACAGGGACACAGTGACACAGTTATACAGTACAGTGACAGTGTTATGCAGTACAGTGAATCAGTGACACAGTGACAGTTATACAGTGCAGTGATACAGTGACACAGTTATACAGTGACACAGTTATACAGTGACAGTTATACAGTACAGTGACACAGTTATACAGTGACAGTTATACAGTACAGTGACACAGTTATACAGTTACTCAGGACTATAAACTGTTGTAGAAAGGACATTATTTACTGGGTGGTTGCCTAGTGGTTAAGGTGTTGGGCTACCAATCGGAAGGTTGTGAGTTCAATTCCTACGTCCACCAAGCTGCCACTGCTGGGCCCCTGAGCAAGGCCCTTAACCCTCAATTGCTCAGTTGTATAAAAGAAATGAGAAAAAAAAGTAAGTCGCTCTGGATAAGGGCGTCTGCTAAATGCTGTAAATGTAAACATACTGTCCTGTTTCACCCAAATGAGGATAAGCTTTAAGTTTCTTCCTCATATCATCTCAGGGAGCTTTTCCTCATCATCGTCACCTCAGGCTTGATCAATGTAGATAAACGTTAGAGATAAAGAATAACTTAAAAATTTCAAGTTACATTTTTTTATTCTGTTTCTATACTTCTGTAAATCTGCTTTGAGACAATGTCTACTGTTAAAAGCTCTAGGCAAATAAATAGAATTAAACTGAATGTATAGCTAGGGGGAGGGAGGGAGAGAGAGAGAGAGAAAATGAAAGGAAAAAGTGAGAGAGAATTATTGGGTATGATTAGAACCTTTTAAATGTGATTGCAACTGAAACTATAATTTTATCTCCAGATGAAACACAAAGGAAACGAAACAGCAAACTGAGTGACTGCGATTTAATTTGCAGTGACGGGTCGTAACTCCTGAGACGGAGGACATGCCGTAGCAAAAGGTGTCAATTTTGGCCAGACTTTGTACAATCGTGTAAACGTTAATCCGCAATTTCATTTGAATTTCATCCCGATTTGTTTGTCTACATACATTGTCTAGCGCCCGCTTGTCTATAGCGGGCGTCGCTCCACATGGCAAACAGGCACTAGAGGGCGCTAAGAAGTGACAGACTGCTCCTTTAATATTTATATATGTAAAATGAAGGACCTGTTTAAATAATGGCTTTAATCTAATTTGGAGAATTGCGCTGTTCTCTGAAAGTTATTACCTGGCTGTGAACGTCACACCTCTTTGTCTACAGCGGCTTAAAAGAGCTGCACCTCGTATTTTTCTTAATCACCGCACAAGCGCATTAATTTCCCTGCGTCGGGGTGACTGAACCGAGTGCTGCAGGGCGAGTTAATACAAAATGATCACATTTTCGCTCCCAGTCAATAACCCTGGCTGACAGCGGGCTCCGATTTTTAATCCGCCACAGCGTGTGAGGGAGAGCGATATGTGGCGCGGCTCTGAGCTCCACGCCGATGGTAACAGTGTTTTTAGCAAGCGAGAAGGTGCAAGAATCGATCGAGCCGCAGCCCAAAGAGAAGGGTCTCTTTTTTTTATGGAGATTGAATCCGGTGAGAAAGAGGACTGGAAAACACCCGTCATCCTGTCTGAGAGCTCAGGGACATGAGACACAAGATTCTTTTGTGTGTGTGTGTTGGTTGGTGCGTGTGTGTGTGTGGGTTGGTGCACGCATGTGAATGTGGGTCGGTGTGTGTGTGTGGGTTTGTGTGTGTGGGTCGGTGTGTGGGTCTGTGTGTGTGTGTGGGTCTGTGTGTGTGTGTGGGTCTGTGTGTGTGTGTGTGGGTCTGTGTGTGTGTGTGTGGGTCGGTGTGTGTGTGTGTGTGTGTGTGGGGTCGGTGCGTGTGTGTGGGTCGGTGCATGTGTACAGTGTGTGTGTATGCGTGTGTGGGTTGGTGTGTGTGTGTGTGTGTGGGTCGGTGCATGTGTACAGTATGTGTGTCTGTGTGTGTGTGTGTGTGTGTGTGTGTGTGTGTGTATGCGTGTGTGGGTCGGTGCGTGTGTGTGTGTGTGTGTGTGTGTGTGTGTGTGTGTGTCTTTCCTTTCCTGTTCTGTTCTTTCCTTTCTTTCTGCACATTTCTTCCCAGTCTCAGGCAGAACTTCCTGTTTGGGTCACATGATGTTTATTACTGCAGTTTGTAATTAGCTGATTGTCTGATTGTGAAATCTGTGTTCTGGCTTTTATATCTCACAAGATTTACAGCTGCTAGCTGTAGCTAAGTCATAAGCTTAACGTCTCACACACACACGCACACACATGCACACACATTGCGCACACACACACACACACACATTGCGCACACACACACACATTGCGCACACACACACACACATCGCGCACACACACACACACACACACACACACAGACACACACACACACATCGCACACACACACACACACTCGCACACACACACACACACACACACACACACACACACACACACATCACACACACACACATGCACCGACCCACACACACACACACGCACAGACCCACACACACACACACACACACACACACACACTGACCCACACACACACACACACACATGCACCGACCCACACACACACACACGCACTGACCCACACACACACACACACACACAAACACACACATGCGCACACGCACGCATACTCACACACACACACACACACGTGCACACACACACACACACACACACGCACGCGCACACACATCACATACATCACACACACACGCACACACACGCACACACACGCACACACACGCACACACACACACATCACACACACACACCGACCCACACACACGCACTGACCCACACACACACACACACACACACACTCACACACACACTGACCCACACACACACACACACACGCACCGACCCACACACACACACACACACGCACGCGCACACACATCACATACATCACGCACACGCGCACGCGCACACACACATCACACACATCACACACATCACACACATCACACACACACACACACACATACATCACACATACATCACACATACATCACACACACACGCACACACACGCACACACACGCACACACACGCACACACACACACATCACACACACACACCGACCCACACACACACGCACTGACCCACACACACACACACTCACACACACACTGACCCACACACACACACACTCACACACACACTGACCCACACACACACACACATCACACACACGCGCGCACGTGCACACACACACACACACACACACGCACGCGCACACACACACACAGTACACTTGGGCCCATGCTATTGATAACACACTCTCCTTGGCAAGATTAGATCGTTTTTATGGTTTTAAGCATTAACTTCCTTATTTTAAAGTGTTTTATTGTTCCTTTAGGCGTCTCTGACTGTAGTACTGTACACTGTACAATCCGTAAGGAGGATGTAAAGCCTAGGAGTGCTTACTGGCATTTTAACACTGCACTTTTACAGGATGCTAATTCTTTTATTTTTTCTTTATGGAATTGTTTTAAATGTCAGAAGGCAGCTTTTAGCTCATTACAGCAGTGGTGCGATGTGTCTAAGACACAAGTTCAATAGTTTTGTCAACACTCTCAATGTCACAAGAGACATTGTTAGATCTCTGAAAGCTCTGGAGATAGAGATAGCTGGTCTCCAGTGTTTGGAGGCCGCAGGAGAACGAGGGCGTACCGAAAGCCCTCAGAAGTAAAAAAGGCAAAATGAATGCCCCGTTAGACATCACAGCACAGGGGGCGCTAATGAGATGGAAGCTCTTCAGTTTAGAGCAAACGAATGGACAGAAAGTTTCAAGGGATCTCTGAACGAAAGCCACTGAAATTCACAAGCAGACAGTAAGCTTCTACTCGAAGCTCTACAGCAGCGACTGGTCAGGGGCACAGATGGTGCTGCTTTTATTCACTGCTCCAGGTTACGGTCATGTCGTTTTTTCGGCGCATTTTAAGCTCTTTTAATGCTGATTTTACATTTCAGAGTTTTATTCCTGGTTTTAAACATGTCAGGATAAACAGGTTCAGGTGGACGCTGATCGGTTTTATCTTCGGTCAGGTGAAAATAGCAATATTCCTGAGCCGGAAACCTTTTTTACACAAACACTAAATTGCACAACACACTGACTTTGATGCCTGAAGGATTTTGAACAGACGGATTAAATCAAGAATTTTAATTTTAATTTTTCCAAAATTCTGAACAATTTGAACCTGTTTAAAGCCGTGTGGGGGTCACGGTGGCTTAGTGGTTAGCACGTTCGCCTCACACCTCCAGGGTTGGGGGTTCGTTTCCCGCCTCCACCTTGAGTGTGTGGAGTTTGCATGATCTCCCCGTGCCTCGGGGGTTTCCTCCGGGTACTCCGGTTTCCTCCCCCGGTCCAAAGACATGCATGGTAGGTTGATTGGCATCTCTGGGAAATTGTCCGTAGTGTGTGTGTGTGTATGTGTGTGTGAGTGAATGAGAGTGTGTGTGTGCCCTGTGATGGGTTGGCACTCCGTCCAGGGTGTATCCTGCCTCGATGCCCGATGACGCCTGGGATAGGCACAGGCTCCCCGTGACCCGAGACGTTCGGATAAGCGGTAGAAAATGAATGAATGAATAAAGCCATGTGGTGTTGTGAGAATGCTTTGTGCACGGCCACAGATGGAGAACTCAGCTTCACGTCAGAGATAAACTAATCACTTATAATTGATCCTAATGTAGTGAAATGATTGAGTCACTCTGATTTATATTACATGTGACTCGTGTGAATAAAGGATTGTTAAAAGTCCAAAAAGTCAGTCTCTCTCTCTCTCTCTCTCTCTCTCTCTCTCTCTCTCTCTCTCTCTCTCTCTCTCTCTCTCTTTCAGTAGTAGATGTAGAACATCAGAGCTGTCGATCCCAAGCCCAGAGACCAGCTGAATGGTCTTTTGTTTTATTCTCTCTGTACCTTCGACCTCTCGCTGTCTGTTATCTCTCTGAGGCTCGACAAGAAGCTTGACTTAAAAAAAAAAAAGACAAACTGAAGAAAACTCTGGATTTGTGTTTGATGGAATGATTTAATAACTAAGTGCCATCTTTAGATTTATTTTAGATGTATTATTATTTTTTTATGATTATTTTAGACCGCAATGTTTTTATCCCCCCATTTCTATAACAGCGGCTCTGACTGTCTTTAGTAGAAACGTGGTCCTCCTATTAGCGTTGCTATGGTAACAACAAAGACAGGATACCGATCAACAAACAAATAAATATTCAGTCGTTAATATGGAGTTTATTATTATAAGTCAACATTTTCCTCCTCTTCTCTTTTCCTCTTCTCTCTTCTTCCTCATCGCGGACACTTTACACCCTTCGGTTTCTTGAACCTTAAACATGACCGTCTGTGATTTTTTTGAGAACGTAAGAGAAACAAAACTGTGACGATCCACAACGTCATGTGTAACTATTAACAGATAAAAAGTGTCGGGTGTTTGAATAAATGACTAAAGATCCTTGACTAAGGATGTTTTTATTCCATGTAATTTTTTCTTGTACGTTAATACATGAAATAAAAAAATAAAAATAAACCCTCTCGTTATTTACTTGACGTTCCGCAGGTGATGTTAAACTCGGTCCAGCGGCACCAGCTGGACGGAGTGCGACGGCGTCTTTGTCTCCATGTCACGTCTCCCGTTTGTGTGTTCATCATTTGCGTAATATGGTTTATTCCGGCGTCCCCTCAGGCTGATGGATTGGAAAACAAGCTCCATTAGAGTGTGGGAGAAAAATGAACGAGGGAGGGAGGAAGGGAGGGAGTGGTGGATGAGACAGGGGGCTGACGTCCCTCTAATTGACTGAACATCTGCAAATAGCGCCGCGTTCCCACAGGTCGTTAGATACTGAGGCGTAGTGTAGCGTCGCATGCGTTCGTCACCACCCTCCAACCGGTGCCCTCATCACCCCCCACTAATGAACCCTTACCCGGGTCGAGGCCTCGCCGTAATTACTGTGTATGTGGAGAAAAGGAAGTGCATGTAAATAGACAAATTAGCCCATTAGCTCATGAGCCGCTTTCCCGTGACGGAGGAGAAGGCGGAGTTACGTGGTGATTAACACGCTGCTCGTTTTGAAGCCTTCGTTTTTATATCGATTGTATATTGACATTGTTATTATTCTGTTGTATCCTGTTCTGTTCACCATCTTGTTCTACCCTCATTAACCAAAGCTGTTCTCTCTATTGTAACCTGAGCACCATCTCATTAGCCGAGCTCAAACGCATTAGCATTAGCGTTAGCATTAGCACGTCTTCCTCATGTTCGTGCCTTTCCTTTTTCCTTTTCTCTTCTTTTCTTTTCTTTTCCTTTTTCTTTCCATAACTTACTCTCTTTCTGTCTTGCGTCATTGCCTTTGATCGTTTTGACCGAACCGCGTCGTTACAGACGGATTCTGGTCTTCGTCACGCTGTGTTTCTAGAGTAAACTCTCGCTAGTTCAGTGACAGCACGAGATTTTCCTCTCCACACGATCCACACTTTACACTGCGATTGTAATATCAGCGCTCAGGGTGATATTTACTAAGGAGAAAACGAGCAGCATGGGGTCGAGCACGGCTTTGTCATCGTGTGTGTGTGTGTGTGTGTGTGTGTGTGTGTGTGTGTGGAGAGAGAAAGGAAGTTAATAAGAAGTTAATACGTTAGCGATGGACGACCCGCTGGTTCACTTGACGTTGCCAGATAACACGGTAACGGGTTTCTCCTGGATAAACTCATTTACGAAGCGTGATTGTGTTAACATGTAGGTGAGGTTCTCCAGAGACACGTGTGTGTGTGTGTGTGTGTGTGTGTGTGTGTGTGTGTGTGTGTGTGTGTGTGTGTGTGTGTGTGAGAGAAGTTGAGACTGAAGACACCCACACTTGTTTATCTGCTCGGTTACCCGTCATGAGAACCGCTTTAGGGAATAATTAGAACAAAATTCAGCCTTATGAATCTGGGTGAACTTTTTCACTGAAGTGTTTTTTTGTTTCTCCTGGATGTTGTCTGTATAAAGACGTCCTACACATCTGTTCCTTCTCCACATAAGTGCGCTAACACACAGCTAGCTTGTACGTGCAGCGAAGTATGAGGTAGCTACATGTACTATAGGTACAGGTACTGTAGCTACATGCACTATAGGTACAGGTACTGTAGCTACATGCACTATAGGTACAGGTACTGTAGCTACATGTACTATAGGTACAGGTACTGTAGCTACATGCACTATACTATAGGTATAGGTACTGTAGCTACATGCACTATAGGTACAGGTACTGTAGCTACATGTACTATACTATAGGTACAGGTACTGTAGCTACATGCACTATACTATAGGTACAGGTACTGTAGCTACATGTACTATACTATAGGTACAGGTACTGTAGCTACATGCACTATACTATAGGTACAGGTACTGTAGCTACATGCACTATACTATAGGTACAGGTACTGTAGCTACATGTACTATAGGTACAGGTACTGTAGCTACATGCACTATACTATAGGTACAGGTACTGTAGCTACATGCACTATAGGTACAGGGACTGTAGCTACATGTACTATACTATAGGTACAGGTACTGTAGCTACATGCACTATACTATAGGTACAGGTACTGTAGCTACATGCACTATACTATAGGTACAGGTACTGTAGCTACATGCACTATACTATAGGTACAGGTACTGTAGCTACATGTACTATACTATAGCTACATGCACTATACTATAGGTACAGGTACTGTAGCTACATGTACTAGAGGTACAGGTACTGTAGCTACATGCACTGTACTATAGGTACAGGTACTGTAGCTACATGCACTGTACTATAGGTACAGGTACTGTAGCTACATGTACTATAGGTACAGGTACTGTAGCTACATGCACTATAGGTACAGGTACTGTAGCTACATGCACTATAGGTACAGGTACTGTAGCTACATGTACTATAGGTACAGGTACTGTAGCTACATGTACTATAGGTACAGGTACTGTAGCTACATGCACTATACTATAGGTACAGGTACTGTAGCTACATGCACTATACTATAGGTACAGGTACTGTAGCTACATGCACTATAGGTACAGGTACTGTAGCTACATGCACTATAGGTACAGGTACTGTAGCTACATGCACTATAGGTACAGGTACTGTAGCTACATGCACTATAGGTACAGGTACTGTAGCTACATGCACTATACTATAGGTACAGGTACTGTAGCTACATGTACTATACTATAGGTACAGGTACTGTAGCTACATGCACTATACTATAGGTACAGGTACTGTAGCTACATGCACTATACTATAGGTACAGGTACTGTAGCTACATGCACTATACTATAGGTACAGGTACTGTAGCTACATGCACTATAGGTACAGGTACTGTAGCTACATGTACTGTACTATAGGTACAGGTACTGTAGCTACATGCACTATACTATAGGTACAGGTACTGTAGCTACATGCACTATACTATAGCTACATGCACTATACTATAGGTACAGGTACTGTAGCTACATGCACTATACTATAGGTACAGGTACTGTAGCTACATGTACTATACTATAGCTACATGCACTATACTATAGGTACAGGTACTGTAGCTACATGTACTAGAGGTACAGGTACTGTAGCTACATGCACTGTACTATAGGTACAGGTACTGTAGCTACATGCACTGTACTATAGGTACAGGTACTGTAGCTACATGCACTGTACTATAGGTACAGGTACTGTAGCTACATGCACTATAGGTACAGGTACTGTAGCTACATGCACTATAGGTACAGGTACTGTAGCTACATGCACTATAGGTACAGGTACTGTAGCTACATGTACTATACTATAGGTACAGGTACTGTAGCTACATGTTCTATAGGTACAGGTACTGTAGCTACATGCACTATAGGTACAGGTACTGTAGCTACATGCACTATAGGTACAGGTACTGTAGCTACATGCACTATAGGTACAGGTACTGTAGCTACATGTACTATAGGTACAGGTACTGTAGCTACATGTACTATACTATAGGTACAGGTACTGTAGCTACATGCACTATAGGTACAGGTACTGTAGCTACATGCACTATAGGTACAGGTACTGTAGCTACATGCACTATAGGTACAGGTACTGTAGCTACATGCACTATAGGTACAGGTACTGTAGCTACATGCACTATAGGTACAGGTACTGTAGCTACATGCACTATAGGTACAGGTACTGTAGCTACATGTACTATACTATAGGTACAGGTACTGTAGCTACATGTACTATACTATAGGTACAGGTACTGTAGCTACATGCACTATACTATAGGTACAGGTACTGTAGCTACATGCACTATAGGTACAGGTACTGTAGCTACATGTACTATACTATAGGTACAGGTATTGTAGCTACATGCACTATAGGTACAGGTACTGTAGCTACATGCACTATACTATAGGTACAGGTACTGTAGCTACATGCACTATACTATAGGTACAGGTACTGTAGATACATGCACTATACTATAGGTACAGGTACTGTAGCTACATGCACTATAGGTACAGGTACTGTAGCTACATGCACTATAGGTACAGGTACTGTAGCTACATGTACTATAGGTACAGGTACTGTAGCTACATGTACTATAGGTACAGGTACTGTAGCTACATGCACTATACTATAGGTACAGGTACTGTAGCTACATGCACTATAGGTACAGGTACTGTAGCTACATGCACTAT
>NC_062528.1:23399962-23414962 GCF_022655615.1 Tachysurus fulvidraco | reverse complement strand
TGCCAACCCATCACAGGGCACACACACTCTCTCATTCAGTCACACACACACACACTACGGACAATTTTCCAGAGATGCCAATCAACCTACCATGCATGTCTTTGGACCGGGGGAGGAAACCGGAGTACCCGGAGGAAACCCCCGAGGCACGGGGAGAACATGCAAACTCCACACACACAAGGTGGAGGTGGGAATCGAACCCCCCACCCTGGAGGTGTGAGGCGAACGTGCTACCCACTAAGCCACCGTGCCCCCACGTTTAATTTCTTTATGCATACATCACCTTTAATATTGTAGATAAAAACAGAATTCCTGATGAAACTTTACATCTATGTCTAATTTTATATGAGCACCACTTTAGAGTGAGACATGACAGACATTTAGTCATCAACATGGACACAAACACAGAAGGAAAATTTAATTTTTTGGGTTTTTGGGAAAAATAAATTGAATTATTATAGATGTAGTTTTACAGGTGTAGTTATTAATGGACCTAAAACACAAACGAGGTTTCTTTTAAACCAACACTTCATTTATAGAAGCTTTTATTTTGACACATCAGTGAAATTTTTTCTTTACATATCCTGAATTTGGAAGTCAGTGTCAGTCATTATACAGCACTACTGGAGCAGAGAGCATCAAGGGCCTTGCTCAGGGGCCCAACAGTGCTATCGGTAATGCTGGGGCTTGAACCTTGATCCTCCAATCAACGACCCAGAGCCTTAACTGTTTGAGCCACCAGTGTCTTCAACCATCAGACCATTCTACTGCAAAAATATAATTTATTTATTTATTCATAGCTTCATTATTTCAGCGATCGACATCAGATTATTCACAATTATTTTTTTCTTTCTCCAAACTTACCACCAAACGGTGGAAAGAAAAAAAACCCCCACACAGAATGGTGTGAAGAAGCGAAAAACTAGACTTGGGTTAAATTCCATTCTGTAGCATCCGTAATGTTTGGGATGAGAAACTAAAAGCATACGTCGCCCAATCGGAGTAGACATGACTCGAAGGGAAAGTGGGCAGTTTAAAGAGTTTTGGTGTGACGAGTGTTAGCTAGAAACTTCTCAGAGGAAAAACCCGAGTGTCTATATTTAGTTGTTCTGATTGCTGATGTCCAGCGATCAGAAAGCTTCGGCGGTACGTACAGTACACACCCTGCATCCCATCGAGTGGCTCGACCCTCCATTATCACGTCTTGTTTGCTCTTTGCTACACGATAGTCTGCCTCGCACCACGTAGATCCGTCTTAAACAAACGCACACGGCTTAGCAACAAATCAATGGCGTGTGCAATCAATCGAATGTGAAAACCGCAAACTGCTTTTTCCATCCTTCTCCTTCTGTGGGGACAAAAAAAAATCCATTTTCTCTTTTCTCCTTTCTAACCACTTAATTACACCGGGTGAAATACTACTGACCTGTTCTGGTCCTGACAGCCCGCAGGCACCGGGCGCTCGTTTCCTGATCCGTCGTCTCGTGTGTTATTGGAAAAGCTGTAAATGACTGTTGTTGTTGTTTATAGAGGCTGACTCGCTTGATTAAATGTGCCAACAGTTTAGGGGCAACTGGGCAAAATTTGAGGTTGTTAATGACGTGTATCTGTTAATGATAAAAGAGGAAAAAATGAATAACGATGAAAAAATGGTTTCTGTAATTATACACTCACTCACACACACACACACACACACACACACACACACACACACACACACACACACACACACATATTGTACTGTTGTGTCAGTTGTCTTTGTTTTGTTTGTTCTCCTAAAAAAAAAAGAGCAGGGTTAGGGTTAGTCTGATCTAAACTGTCCCCTCAGGGTTAGGGTTAGTCTGATCTAAACTGAGTCCCCTCAGGGTTAGGGTTAGGGTTAGTCTGATCTAAACTGTCCCCTCAGGGTTAGGGTTAGGGTTAGTCTGATCTAAACTGTGTCCCCTCAGAGTCTGATCTAAACACCGGTATGGATCTGAGTCAGTTAGCTGCCTTGTCTGTACGTTGGGATTCACTGTGCCATGGTGTAGGGACTGGACAAGTTCTCACAGGAACATTCAGGATTGGTTAGAATCTCTTCAGGACTGGGCAGCAGTGGAATTAAAAGGTTTTGGGGAATGCAAGGACTACAGATAGACTAAAGACATCTAAACCGTCATCCATCTTTTCTACCGCTTGTCCTTCCCAGGGTCTCAGGGAGCCTTTGGGACCTGTTCCAGGGGACTTGGGGCTCAAGCAGTTGACACCGTGGATGGGATACCATTCTATCGCAGGGCACAATCTCACACACACACACACACACACACACACACACACACACACACACACACACACACACACAGACAATTTGAAACTTTTAGTCAGCCAACAACGACAGACATCTTTGAACTCCAGGTGGAAACCGGAGAACCTTGAGGAAACCTTGAATAAAAGCGAGAACATACAAACTCCAGTCGTATGATTATTGTCCCCTACATGTACTGTACGTATGTACCATCTCTTTGTCCTCCTCATTTGTTTGGCGTGTGCTTTGATTTCGTCACTGTATAGCCGAGATCCACTCTGGTCAATACTCCCGAGTCCATCTGTCAGTCTGGATTTCCTGTACAGAGCCAAACCAACACTGGCAGCACGTCCCCATCGTCTCCGATTCCCTCTCTTTCTCTCCGCCGATCCAGCTCTCTGTCTAATACAGGGTTAAAGACGGTAGGAGGTTGGTTCTGTCACCTGGTTTCTATATTCATCACACGTACTGTAATCAGCTCCAGGTTTTAAATACATTCTCTTCACTCCTGCACCATGACCTTTGTTTTATGTTCAGTAGGTACCGTAGCGACGTACTGTATTCGGCTGGACATAAGTCCTGCATCTGTAAATGCTTTATTTATGTATGTATTTATTTATTTATTTTTCGACCCCGAGTCATAGCAATTTGTTAAAGCTGCGGCTTACGAACCTCCTTTGATTAATTGCCGTTTTGCGGAAGTGATGTGTGAACAAACAATATACTACCTTATCATTTATCACAGCCAGTCCTATAACAGCACAGGTAATGTTACTAACCTCAACGTAAACACAATTAATCAGTCACGGTACTCGAGCCGTAACCATCAGACAAGTTCGATATTCTCTCTCTCTCTCTCTCTCTCTCTCTCTCTCATTTTAATTTTTCACTAACTGACAGTCGCAGGTCTGCATATGCAAGCGTACCTGCAGCGTGATGTAGGCAAACTAAACTACACTCAGCCTGTTTTTGCATATTTCCTGCTTTGATTTATGTGCTGCTCGATCATGCGCCACTGCAAATTCATTAAACTTGACCATTTGCTATATATAAACTAATGTCATGTATTCCTTTAAAATAAAATTAAATAAATAAATAAATAAATAAATAAATAAATAAATAAAAGGTAGCCCAGTTTCTTTTAAAAACAAGTTCTGACAAAATCCAAAGGTCATCTGATTCGGCCAGTCACGTCACACGCAATTTGTGTTAAGGATGTAGCCGAACGCAGCTCGTCAGTCCTCCAGAGACTAGTGACTAGCTACGTACGTAACCGAAGGCGGTACCGTGTGTAGTGAAAGGCTTTACCGCTGTCCATGATGTAAGAAGTAGAATAAAAGAAAGAAATCAATAGAAAATAGGTTAGAAATGTTATAAAAATGCGACACACAGAATATACAGACGTAGATTAATTGTGAGCTATTACGTACGTACGTATTAGTGAATCGACACGGTTTGTATTCTCAAAACGCAAAACACGATACGCATCAGGTCAGAACACATTCGGTCAAGTAGCCCAGCAATAACATGTCTTTTACTCAAAAAAAAAAAAAGAAGAAAAGAAAAAAAATCTTTAAAAAAATTCTGGTAGAACAAAAAACAAGGCGGCGTTGTTAGTCGTACCTTACGTGACTCACTTCAGCTACCGAATTATCGTAACATACAGGATACAACAATATATACAAACAGTAAAAGTCTATTAATCGTATCTCAGATGAAACTGACGTATTACATTTTATTGAACTAAATATTTAGAACATTCCTGCAACCATTGAATGACTATTAAATGCTTCTGTATCAGATCTTTCGCTTTGAAAAGTCACTTGAATTGAAAAGTTTTGGACATCAGAAGATCTCAACTCCATGTGATGAGGATAACGACCTCGTCATCGATACACGACTGTCGTTCTTTATCTGACTGTAGATAGGACTTCATTCTTAATAACACTCCGGTGTTTATAACAGGTTATAATCACACCCTGTTATAATCACCACTATGTCTGGTTCAAATTCAATTATTTTTGTGTAGCACGTTTAACGAAGGACGTCGTCTCAAAGTAGCTTTACGGAACATGAGAAATGTAGAACAAAACGTCTGAGACTAATATTAGACTTCTATTTAAATGTGTTTGTATTTATCCCTAATGAACAAGCCTGAGGTGACTGTGGTGAGGAAAAACTCAGCCTCTTTTCTACCGGAAAGAACCGCGTGCTGGTTCAGAGCTAGCGCTAGTGCTCGTTCAAAGTTGGTTCCACTGGCGAACAGAGCCGAGTGTGACATCACTGTATACGTGTCATGTTACACAGCGATGTTAGCGCAGCAGCAGCGGCAAACACAAACACAACAACAATGGCGGATGTTGCTTTACTGTTAATGCTCATGGCTTTGTGAACCTACATTAGCATCCAACCGCGGCAAATAAAACGTGTACGTGCGGCTCCGTGTAATCTGTATAAACGGAAGTTGTAATTGATAAAGTACATAACATTATTTTATCGTTAACACAGAAAAAAAGTTAGCCTTAGCATGTAGCTACCTACTATCATGTGTGCTGATAATGCATCATATCGCGGTAAAGTAAAAGTGTATTAAACATTAGTATACTTAAGGTACATTATCTAATGCGCTAACAGTAGCCTTGAGTAGGAAGAAACCTTGAGAGGAACCAGACTCCAAAGTGAACCTCATTTAACAAGTTTAACATGTTCATAGCTGCACGTGAATGAGCAGACATCATGTGTTAGTTAGTTCAGCTGAGCAATAACGTCTCCTACTTTCCTCAAAAAATGGAAACAGAAACAAAAACAAGCTCCCGGTTTCCATCCTTTTTTTTTGTCCTTTCAACACGGAGCCACTGAAATCGTATCTTCGGTACGAGACAAAGCTTTAAAGTGCGCCAATACACGACAAACAACAAAACAAATCGCCGTGCGTCTCCTTCCTTTTATTTCTTCATGTTGGCCACGAAGCCGCCTCGATCGAGCCTCTGGTTATCCGTGTATTTGGGAGCGGGGTGTTAATCTTACCCGAGCAGCTGTGTGTGGAGGATTAGGATGTGATGGAGAGAAGAGGAGAGGAAAGGAAAGGAAAGGAGAGGGGATGCTTCTGCTCTCTGAAAAAGAGAAGCGCTCAGAAATAAACACCAAAGTCCAGCACACACACAGAGAGAGCTCTCAGTTGGCAAGCTGTGCGGTCCACTCCAACATTATCACAGAGGAGCAGCACCAGGCAGCCGTCACGTCCTATTCAAATCGATTCGCTGATGAACTCCTGCATGCAAGCACTAAATGAAACCCTGCTTTTGAATATTTATTTTCTTTTCCTGCTCCGATCGTACGGATTTTACTAAATCATTTATTTACAGTGACTTCAAGTTCGGCAGGACGGATTCTGGTACACACGTAGGCTTAGGAATGACAAAAAAGACCGCCGGTCAGGAGACAATAACCGTCTCGAACCTGTTTATATTCCTCCTCAAAGTCCCATCTATCGTGAAGTCGCTTTGCTGTACGGCTCTCGCGAGAACGCGGGTATCGACGTCCCGGCTAGTAGTTACGTCTCGGACCGTAATGGGATTCACAGGAAGAGATTCGGTGACATGAAGTGTTTTCAGTTTAGCTAAACGTATTACGGATGTTGTACGCTTATAGTTTATACGGACACATTTCCTCACATATATGTAGGTCTGTATTTAGATTGAAATGGGGTTATGAGTAGCTTCATTTTTTTTTTAAACAGAAGTCTTTCCTCTACAAACAAAAAAGTATTTCTTGGGTTCAAACTATCACTAAGGGGGCTTTTTACACCTGGTCACTTCCTGCAACCAGGTCTAAATGCCCTCCGAAACGTTTTGGAGACGGATGTGGGATGGGGATGTGGTAGCTCAGTGGTTAAGGTGTTGGGCTACTGATCGGAAGGTCATGGGTCAGATCCCTGGGTCCACCAAGCGGCCACTACTGGGCCCCTGAGCAAGGCCCTTAATCCTCAGTTTTAAGTCACTCTGGATAAGGGTGTCTGCTACAATGTAAAATGTATAAATGGATATAAACCCGATGGTACAAACCCCTTCAGGAGGTGGTCTGGGACGCATTTCAGATGAAACTGGACAGGTGTAAATGAATGTGGTCGTTCGAGCCACATACGTCAGCGCTATACTCCTCCCAAACGGAAGTACGTCACTCGCAGGTGACTCGCGAGTCGTGCATCGCGCCAGAAACAAACAGTAAATGCTGTTTTTTGTAGCATAAACGTCGTAACCGTCTTCTTTTTGATCGCGTTCTGAAAACCGCATACACCAAAGCGTGTTCCGTTACAATTACCCCGGAAATATATTAGCATATTGGGCGGGAGCAGAAAGATCGGATCGATATCCGATTCGCCGAGACGCGTTTATGTGTCCTGATGTAAACGGAACAGTTTTAACAAATCAGATAGCTATCGGATCAGAGACGACACACGAAGTGACCGGGTGTAAAAAGGCCCTAAACAAGAGGGATTATTTGCTAATACAGTATATGACCTGATCCTCACATGTTTTGCTTCACCGCTGATGAACATTATTTTTCCCCAGATGTCCTTCTGAATATTTATTATGTAATATTGTAAGAGAAGGAGCTCCAAGTCCCCCGGTATCAGATGTCCAGCAATCCTATCTGAAGGAAGAACATCTGGATCCGGTGAAAAAAACAATTTCTCCTGGTTAGTTTAAATGGCCTTGTGATGTATTCGAGTGTGAAATCAGACACTGGTTATGAAACACCTGGCTGCTTGGTGTTGGGAGCTGTAAACATGTAAAGAAGGGAATTAAAGGTTCAAATGAACAGTCGTGTGTGTGTGTGTGTGTGTGTGTGTGTGTGTGTGTGTGTGTGTGTGTGTGTGTGTGTGTGTGAACGCAGAAAGTCTGGCTGCAAACACTGGTGACTTTGATAGGAGATTTTCATACAACATGAAACGGAGCTTGTTTACAAGTCAGAATTTTATTTATATTTAAATTTTATCCACACAGAAAACATATTCATGAAAATTCAATTGAAGGTTTTTAATCAAACCTTTTGATCCTTAGTTTGTATCATTTTTATTTGTGTCTGCCTGCGACTGATCAGGTTCAATTCATATCAGTGAATAAATATATGGATTGTGATGTGAAGCTTAAAGGTGCGGTCTCCGTTTTGTGAGAAATGCTTCAGAAAACTGAGTCGGGACAAAAAACTAAACAAAAACAAACAGACGTGTAGCCAATGAGCAGAAAGGGGCGGGGCTTGTCGATATGGGCGGAGAGAGTGTTCAGTGCGCGTGTGTGACATTAGCAGAAAGCGGTTTTAACATCGACATGGAGGATAAAAACAAAGAAAGAAAGAGAAGAAAGACTTACGATAAGGACAAGAAGTAGGACGTGTTAATATAGGATCAGCTTTCCAGCGCTGGAGAGAACTGAAGGAGCAGGAAGTTGGCCACATATTCACAGGTTGGAGTTTCCCGAGTCAATAACTCCTGAGCTAAACGCTGTTACTACACAAATAACACCTCTTTTCTTTACGTATGTATGTGTGGGCGGAGCTATCGATACAGGGGTGGGACTTATTTGGGTTAGGGGTGTGTTTGTTTTGGTGATTTTATATGTCAACATTGGCTTTTAAACAATGGAGACCTCACCTTTAAGTCTCTAACTCATTTCTGTTACACCATACTTTAATGCACATTTTGGGGAAACTCTGGGAATTCATAACAATTATTTAAAAAAGAAAGTAAATCCAAAACAATTCTGTCTGTTCATGAAATAAGGACAGCCGATCAATTAGGACAAAAGTAATGGCACCCTACAAAAACGTGTCAAGAGATGCATGTGTCACAAGTTCTGTTGGCATGACTAAGTGCGAATCAGCTGAACCGTGTATCTGTGAATGTGCTTAGTAATGTATTACTGACCATTTTTAATTTATTCACTTTGAAAATACAACAACAAAATTTTTTGTCTGAAAACATTTAAATGCAATTTCAAAGCAGCTCAGAACATCAAATCACCTAAAACAAGCCCCAGTGAGATGTTTTATTCATTACGTGAACCAGCAAATTCCTTCTGTGTAGTTCTACAACAAGAAAAAACCTATAACCTTCACCGGCGACGTCTGAGTCGACCCCGTCGGAGGCTCTCTAAATGAACAGAGGACCAGGACGCCGGTTGCTGTGCTGTTAGCCGTTAGCGTGGACTCTTCTCCTGATTAACGACGTGGCTCTGATCACACTTCTGTCAGTCTTCCAAATGGTCTCAGTGCCGACACCCTGCTGTCCATCTCGCACGCTTACTCATCGTTATGATCTGAACGTCCCTTAGTAAATCTCACAGTGAGCATGTGGACACGAAGGACAGTGAGATCTCAGCCTGGCCTGCTGGCATCTTCCTGATCATCACATCAATCTGCACTGTGACACAAAAACAAAAAAACTCTTTTGATATAATTTCTTTTAGCAAAATGTTCCTACTGCCTTGTGATGAGCGGTAAATCACTACACACCGGCCGCTAGTAACCATAGCTTTGCTATTTCAGCCACGGTCTTGAGTCATAAGCCATAACACACACCTCGATATGATGTTATAGGAAATTGATCCAAAGTGTGAGTTACTCTTATCCACCTGGACATGATTATTTTTCTGTAACGACATCCTTTAATGTTTTCCTCTTTTTCCCACAGCAGTTAAATAACCAGCTAAAACAAGCTACTGTACTCCCTCTCACTATTCTCACCGCTAGCAACCGTTCCCTCACGACTTTCCCCCTTCCTCTTGGAGTTCACTCACTCACTCACTCACTCATTTTCTATCTCTTTATCCGAACTTCTCGGGTCACGGGGAGCCTGTGCCTATCTCAGGCGTCATCGGGCATCGAGGCAGGATACACCCTGGACGGAGTGCCAACCCATCACAGGGCACACACACACACACACACACACACACACACACACACACACACACACACACACTACGGACAATTTTCCAGAGATTCCAATCAACCTACCATGCATGTCTTTGGACCGGGGGAGGAAACCGGAGTACCCGGAGGAAACCCCCGAGGCATGGGGAGAACATGCAAACTCCACACACACAAGGCAGAGGCGGGAATCGAACCCCGACCCTGGAGGTGTGGGGAGAACGTGCTACCCATTAAGCCACCATCCCCCCGGAGTTAATAAGGAAAATATAACACAGCTTTTTGTGATATTCTTTATTTTCTATACAGTAAGCTCTGACACTGGAGACTCCTTTCCTCCAAAATGACTTCTACTGTAACAGCACACCGTATTTACCACGACTTTCAAAGGGTGTTGGATAAAAGCAGTGAGGGAAGTTTATAAATTGTAAGATCTGAGTTTATAGGATTTTATTTTTAATCCTATTTTATTACACTTTATTCCTTTTTCTTCTAACTAAATAGGGAGGAAGCAAGGCCCTCAACCCTTGAGCAAGGCCCTCAACCCTTGAGCAAGGCCCTCAACCCTTCCTGCTCCAGGGGTGCTGTATTATAGCCGCCTCTGCATTCTGACCCCGACCTCCTCAGTCGGGGTATGTGAAGAAAAGAATTCCACTCTTCTGTAATGTATACATGGCGATAATAAAGGCTTCTATACCCCCGTTCTTCTTCTTCTTCTTCTTCTTTTGGATTTTGTGAGTTTACCGCTCTAGCGTTCTTTTGGGGAGTAATAAAGTAATAAACTCTCTTTTCTACTGTACTCAACTCTACTCTACTCTATGTTCCTGTATTTATTTAATAATATATATGTAACCCATGCAGAGTTAATATCTGTTTGAATAAGCAGTTTGTTTTACTTGTCATCCATCTGTGATCTTCTGACCTCCAGTGAGGGTAATTTCTCTCTCTCTCTCTCTCTCTCTCTCTCTCTCTCTCTCTCTCTCTCTCTCATATGACCTTTATCCTGTTAACACATACCTGTGTTATTTACTGTTATACTCCAGTTATTTCAGTTCATAAATGGATTTCTCCATTCCTCCCGCTCGCCGCCGCTCACCACCACTTCACATAAATCTTTAATGCCAGATTGACCCGTGTCAAATTCCCTGTGAAGAATCAATCACGGCCAATCGATTCCATGCGATGTGCCGATGGTGCTCAGCTTCAGACATATGGGCTCTCGACACGTGAACTTTAATGCATTGCTAAGTTGTAAGACTAAATCTGATGCTTTATTGACCTCCTGAGACAGAGAGTTGTAGAATACAGTCAGAGTCACCAGAGGATGGAAGTGGCACCAGATCTACAGAATGGACATTTACATTTATGGCATTTGGCAGACACTCTGTGGGGCAAGTCGTGGCCTAATGGTTAGAGAGTCTGACTCGTAATCCTAAGGTTGTGGGTTCGAGTCTCGGGCCGGCCACGACTGAGGTGCCCTTGAGCAAGGCACCGAACCCCCCAACTGCTCCCCAGGTGCCCACTGCTCCGGGTGTGTGTTCACGGTGTGTGTATGTTCACTGCTGTGTGTGTGTGTGTGTGTGCACTTCGGATGGGTTAAAAGCAGAGAACGAATTCTGAGAAGAACGAATTCTGCGTATGGGTCACCGTACTTAGCCGTATGTCACTTCACTCTTTTCCAAAGTGACTTACATTTATCTCAATTATTTAGATGAGCAACTAAGGGTTAAGGGGTGGCAGCTTATTGGACCTGGGGTTTGAACTCACAACCTTCCAATCAGTAGTCCAACACATTAACCACTAAGCTTTCTTTTCCTCTGACAAAAATGGACCTTTTTTCTGTAATACCAGTAATATTTGTTAATGATCTCGGCTGGCTCTATTATATCTAAAATATAAGCACATATACAAAAAATTAAAACAGACACCAGTTACTGTAAACTAGTGAATTAATTAAGGGGGAAGTCGTGGCCTAATGGTTAGAGAGTTTGACTCCTAACCCTAAGGTTGTGGGTTCGAGTCTCGGGTCGGCAATACCATGATTGAGGTGCCGTCGAGCAAGGCACCGAACCCCCTCCAACTGCTCCCCTAGGCGTTGTGGCATAAATGGCTGCCCACTGGTCCGGGTGTGTGTGTGTGTTCACGGTGTGTGTGTGTGTGTGTGCACTTTAGATGGGTTAAATGTAGAGAACGAACATTGTTGTCCTGGAAGCTTGGATCCTGGACAGAAATCCTGCTTGAAAGTGAACAAAAAATAATTTCTACATCTTTTTTTTTTGGCATCAAGGTATCCCAAGGTAGGATCCAAGATTTAAGCATTCTGAAGAAATAATTAAGATGGTGGATTTATTCATGACGTGGTCCTAAAAAACGGATAGTTTCATCATAGCATATGTACAGGATTGAAATGAGTGACTCCATATTTAGACAAGAGCAGAACATTGCGAAACGATGATGTCATTTCTGTCTTTTTGGTAATTCACCCATGAATTCTATAAAAGTCCAAAGGTCCCTGGGGGAAAAAGCCAGAATGCTGTCACCCTGTCGGTGGAGGTGGAGGGAAGCCGTCATTCTGATGAAACTTCAGAACGCCTTTTCCGAACCTGCGGCGTGTCTGAGCTGATGTGAGCGGTGGAACACTTCCTGGGTGTTGCTGTTGCAATTCATTGCCCATCTGGAGTAAGCATAGCTGTGGGTCCAAAAGCATCCTGGCTTTATTTACATATATTTATTGTCACTTTATATCTACGCTGTAATAACGCATTGTTAAGTCAGGAAGAAAAAGTCGGACTTCGTCAGCGGTCGAGCTCGGAGAAACTTCCCACTCTGAGTTATCGAGTCCAATCAGCCGGAGCGGGCGAGAGGCATTTCACTTCCGAACATGAAAAGCGATCCTATTTTCAGAGAGCGTGAGAGAAGGAGAGAGCAGAAATATTTCATTAATGGCCGTCTGACTCCAGTCTGAGTGCTGCTCTCGGCTCCTTATCCCACACAAGCCATATTTCCAGCTGGTTATGGGGTCATAAATTACATATTGACTGCCTCATTATGCTCATTCGATTTCAGAGTGATCAAAAGTGCTATTGAAGTGTCAGGCCTGAGGAAGTGTGGATCCCAGGTAGGGGAGGGGGCGGAAGAGCTCGGGTTATTCCTGATTCGTCAAGGCATGGAGAAAACGAGGACGGCGATTTGTGTGACGGATTTTCCTTCACGTCACTCGTTATTTCTTCCCACAGACTTGCTCGTGGAATTGATTGAAAAGTGCCTCGTCATTGGAAAATAGCCTTATTGAGGTTAAGATTCTTTTCATTCTGATTGTTTCGACATCTGTACTTTATTTTTTATTACACTATCATTTTATTAAGAGGTAAATAAATTCAAATTGCTTTTATTTATACAAAGCGCAGTCCCAACACACAATGTTCCATCTGTATAGAGAACACTTACATTAATCCCACGTTATATAACTGTTCCTGATGACAGTTCACTCGAGGGAGTGTTCATAAGGCTACATAACACCTGCACAACATACTGTAGTAATGGCATTTGGACAAAAAAAACCCGAATTAACTACAGTTGAAAGGATCCTTATACTTTGTTGGTGGTACGGACAGGAAATGGTGTGTTTTGTGTTTGATGGTTAGAGTAACTTGTTCCTGGCTTTTAGACTCGGGTTTGGGTGAAAATGTGCAAAATTATGCATACAGTATGTGTGTACTGCAAAGTTTTACATAGATACAGCTAACCACATCATGGGGCACTGATAACGGCCTTATAATGTACAGCTAACCACATCATGGGGTAGAGCTAACAGCCTTATGGTGTACAGCTAACCGCATCATGGGGCACTGATAACGGCCTTATAATGTACAGCTAACCACATCATGGGGTAGAGCTAACAGCCTTATGGTGTACAGCTAACCGCATCATGGTGTAGAGCTAACAGCCTTATGGTGTACAGCTAACCGCATCATGGGGTAGAGCTAACAGTCTTATGGTGTACAGCTAACCGCATCATGGGGTAGAGCTAACAGTCTTATGGTGTACAGCTAACCGCATCATGGGGCACTGCTAACAGAATTATAATGTACAGCTAACCACATCATGGTGTAGAGCTAACAGCCTTATGGTGTACAGCTAACCACATCATGGTGTAGAGCTAATGGCCTTATGGTGTACAGCCAACCACATCATGGTGTAGAGCTAACAGCCTTATGGTGTACAGCTAACGAACATCATGGTGTAGAGCTAACGGCCTTATGGTGTACAGCCAACCACATTATGGTAGAGAGCTAACAGCCTTATGGTGTACAGCTAACCACATCACAGGGTAGAGCTAACGGCCTTATGGTGTACAGCTAACCGCATCATGGTATAGAGCTAACAGCCTTATGGTTTACAGCTAACCGCATCATGGTGTAGAGCTAACAGCCTTATGGTGTACAGCTAACCACATCATGGTGTACAGCGGTATGGCTAACCGCCTCATAGTGTACAGCTAGGGTACAGCTCACCGCATCATGTGGTACACCTGACCGCATCATGTGGTACACCTGACCGCATCATGTGGTACACCTGACCGCATCATGTGGTACACCTGACCGCATCATGTGGTACACCTGACCGCATCATGTGGTACACCTGACCGCATCATGTGGTACACCTGACCGCATCATGTGGTACACCTGACCGCATCATGTGGTACACCTGACCGCATCATGTGGTACACCTGACCGCATCATGTGGTACACCTGACCGCATCATGTGGTACACCTGACCGCATCATGTGGTACACCTGACCGCATCATTTGGTCTTGCTAACCGCTTCAGCCATGCTAACATGAGCCTTTAAAAACACTATTCTCTTATATTTATGGTTTCTGACACTGTTATAACACACATATTATCTGTTATAACACACGTATTATCTGTTATAACACACGTATTATCTGTTATAACACACATATTATTTGTTATAACACACGTATTATCTGTTATAACACACGTATTATCTGAAACAACATGGTGTTGTCTGATAAAGACAAAATTACATTTAGACCAAAAACATTTGCTAGATTTGAGGAATGTGGTGGAATCTTTCTCTCCGATGTTTGTTTTATTTTATTTTTAGATTCCTCTAGTAATTAATTTTGTATTTTTGTAGTGCTAGTCTTTTGTAGTGCTAGTCTTTTGTAGTGCTAGTCTTTTGTAGTGCTAGTCTTTGATCACAAAAGAAGTTAATCTTTTAAAAGGAGACGTCAAAGCGGTCGTTAAAGCTTATGCATCAGCTTCACCTTTAACTTTGACCTCTCCTTTAATCTGCTCTTCATCACCTGCGCCACGTCGGAGCGTCGCGTTCCTCAATGACGACTAGCTGTTACTTAAGCCCGGCTCCATAGCAGTGTGTTAGCACAAAATGCTGCTCTTAACGGTTCGTCGGCTCATTTTTATTCCGAGGTGCCGCCTCCGAGCTCCGTCGAACCACCTGCACCTTCAGGTTCATTATCTTTCAGCCATGTGGCTTTTCACACGGCGACCAGCCGAGCATTTCATTAACAGCAGGTTCTGCAAATATGCTGTCAACACACTCGTTTAGAATTGTTTTATTTATTTATTTTTCCCAGCACATTGTTGTAATGGAGGTTTGTTTGCATTCCACCAGAGAGAGAGAGAGAGAGAGAGAGAGAGCGAGAGAAGGAGGCAGGAAGTGTCGGCGAGGCGAGCGGGGACTACAGGAAGTTGTTAGAAGGGTCTGGTAATTGAATGTGCGAGATGAAGCGTGGCAGGAG
>NC_062528.1:23374962-23394962 GCF_022655615.1 Tachysurus fulvidraco | reverse complement strand
GATGAATGGATGGATGGACAGATAGATAGATATTTGAAAACACATTATTGATCCCTACATGCTGCATAGACGACTGGATACGTAATTGTTGTGCGCTTAATGAGGCCTGAAAGTGAGCCCTGGTCTTGAGATCAGTGACGTCTGGGTGTGTTCTCAGGGGAGACACGGAGGAGGAGTGACCTGCTGTCATTCCATGATGATACCCTCAGCCAGAGGGTATTGCTCCATTTGCCACTGGGCCAGAGTCCTGCACATCAAACCACTTTCTATCTGAGGTCTGGAGTAGCTCTGACTCAAACTCTTCCGAAAGGCATTTCTCTGACTTCTTCTCTATCTTGGAACAATAACTCAAGATCAAATCTCCAGATCGATAGCATAACTCACCAAGCGTGAGCCGAGACACTGGGTCAGGCTGGATGACAGATTTGCTCCATAACTCATGGCACATTTGCTGCCATTACTTAACAGGATGACCCCATTAATAACGCTTCTTCATTGCCAGTGAGGAACAGGAAGGAGTATGCAGGCTGTGTGTCATGCTAGGGGACATGCTAGCACACATGTCCACACACCCAGACGTCAAGGCATAATTACTTTGTCTTGGGAAAAGAGCCGAGCTCTGAGAGTGGGCACATCGGTATCAACTTACCCTCTCATCTCTGCACTGACTCTTTTAGTACCCACTTCCCCTTCATGCAATGCTTGATTAGACAAAAGCTCCATCTGCCACCCTGTTCCAACACGGTTAGGAAAGTATTTTTGGACCCTTGGCCAAAAGGGGTTTAGCATCGCAGGCCAGATACGGGTGGCAGGTTTATAACAGGTTGTAAATAGAAGCTCTTGTCATATTTTATGACAAATGTCACTAAATCATTCTGATTCCTATTCCTTTTACTTCCGTTTTCCTCTTCCGTTGTTGCTGCTGCTGCTGCTCTCTAATAGCCTGGTGCCCCTCCCAGCACATGCTGTTGCTGTGCCTTTCTACATGCTGAACCAATTATTCTCAATGTAATTGTGCTTTTAACAGCCACCACACTACTGACTTCAATCACCGCTCTAAAGCCATAATCACAAAAGTCTATAGAGGCTAAATGGGGAGAAGGTGCGTTAAATCGGATTGGGATATACGACTTCTAGGGTGACAGGAACATGCAAGGAGTTGGGCTGATGTGTCAAAAAACAACAACAAAAATTTTTTTTACTTTTTTACTATATATATATATATATTTAACTGCATTAGCTGCATTTTAGCTACATGTAGCTACATTAGCTGTGTTTTACATGGCTAAAGAAGGTCAAAACCAGATAATGGGATGTCCTTCAGTCATATGCCAAAAGCGTAATCAAACAGCTAGTATTAGCTTCTCTGGCTCATTTAGCTTCAGTGTTAGCATGTTAAACAAAAATAAGAAGCAAACGGCTTTATATTCTGAGAGAAATTCAAGCTGCTCAAAACAAGATAGTCTAGCTAACACCAGCAAAACTGAACTATTAGCTGAAATACCCAAATGACCCGAAGCACACAGCCAGGATAACCAAGGAATGGCTCTGTAAGAAGCATATCAAGGTTCTGGCATGGCCTAGCCAGTCTCCAGACCTAAACCCAATAGAGAATCTTTGGAGGGAGCTCAAACTCCGTGTCAGAAATCTGACCGATCTAGAGAAGATCTGTGTGGAGGAGTGGGTCAAAATCCCTCCTGCAGTGTGTGCAAAACTGCCTGGTGAAAAACTACAGGAAACGTTTGACCTCTGTAATTGCAAACAAAGGCTACTGTACCAAATATTAACATTGATTTTCTCAGGTGTTCAAATACTTATTTGCAGCTGTATCATACAAATAAATAGTTAAAAAAAAAAAAAAATTGTGATTTCTGGATTTTTTTTTTTTTTACATTATGTCTCTCACAGTGGACCTGCAGCTACGATGACAATTTCAGACCTCTCCATGATTTCTAAGTGGGAGAACTTGCAAAATGGCAGGGTGCTCAAATACTTATTTTCATCACTGTATGTTTCTGTCATTTAACGTTTATCTTAATGAACATATGGCTAATTTGCAGGGATGTTAACTTTTCTGTCAGATTTTTTTCCCTCAGTGTTTATACAGTAGCTGTACATGCTAACAGGAACTAGCCTGCCTTCCAACAACATTTGTGTGTACATAGTGTGTGTACAACAATTCTTGAGTCGATCGTTTTCGATTGGTGTAACTATTTGATGCATATATAAATGTAAATATATGATAAATAGTCAAAGTTTTTCTGCCTGAGAAATACGATGTGTGGAGGGAGAGCGTGACAAAAGACCGAGATGCGTGACTGTCACTCTCAATGCGTGACACGACAGCCCTGTAAAACTGTTTGTTGCAGATGACTTTTTACCTCGACTCTGCTAGTTTGTAATTCCCTGGGAGTTTTTATTCTGTACCTAAGATGTAATAGATGCCATCAAACAAACAAACAAACAAACAAACAAACAAACAAACAAACAAAAAAGCCTATCAGCCAGGAACGTTACACACAGATATGGAAGTTTCCGGAAACTACACAGCAGAAGCCATTTTGCTCAGATGCCAAGCTTGTGGTCTAAGCTACACACACACACACACACACACACACACACACACACACACACACACACACACACACACACACACACACACACGTGTGAATCTTAATTACGTAAACATCACTGTATTGTTATGGGTTTTTTCAATCTCAGGGGTTCTGTGCCACTTTCTACACACTACAATGTACATACAGAATACTCGAATCCAGCCTTATACCTAAACAATGTCCTATGTGTTTTATTTCTTAATTCAGTTTTTAGTTTAGATGTGTGTGTGTGTGTGTGTGTGTGTGTGTGTGTGTGTGTGTGTGTGTGTGTGTGTGCAAGAGTAGTGTTTACTAGTAATTAGAATCATAAAGAATAAATAGTGCCCCTGTGTGTACTGTACATAGCTTTGTCTTCTCCTGCTGACTTTATGGAGTGATTCACAGAGTGCAGCGTGTGCCATAATCCATATTTTATATACGACTGTGGATTGTGATGCCTTATTCATGTGGAGTGAGTAGTAAAGCCATACTTCACTAACATTCCCAGTCCAGTCCCTCTTCTAAGTCTTCAAGCTTTGCTGCATCTCCTAACACAGAGTTGCACGATTCAAGCGGGCCTAGCACCGGTACCAGAGGTTCCTCTTTGTGTTTATGCTGATTTTTAAGCTCTTGTAATTTTGGTTCAGGTGTTTGAGGATGTTATTACAGTTCATACACTCACACTGCAGAGTCATTTGATGAATCGTTTTGGCATCAGCTTTGCAATATTTTAAATCTGATCTTTCTCAGAGGTCTCTTAAAACCCACTGCATAATATGTAATGTTTTGTGGACATGGAGCAGAGTTGATTTAATGCTCGGGTGTTCCAGATAGCTGAACCTCTCCTGGTTTAAGGCTTTATTCAAACCCTGATCATATCCTGTGTGATTGCTAACTGCACTCACAAGCTTTGTCAGGATACTTCCTGTCTTGAAAGATGGTGATTACGGTTTAGGGATATTATGGTCAACAGAGGAGAGTAGATCTTTGAGACTAGCTCACTTTTGTGGTACGAGTGCGTACATTATAGTGAACACGTGTCTCATCCCAGGCAGCGCCCTTAAAAATCTTATTATATAAGAACGCTTCATGGTTTGTAGATTATCCTGTGGGATGACATCATTTCCTGTTTATCTCTATTCATTCCCATGTGGAAAAAAAAGCTCTGTGTGTTTGTACCAAAAGAAAAAAATTAATTAAAGAATGGATATAAACCTGTACATGAACTGAAGCATGTTCACTAATAAAAAGAAGAAATCTCTATTTGGATCGAGGTAAATAAAGGTCTGTGTGGGGATTTCTAGACAATTTATTTGTTTTTGTTTCTGAAGAATGTAATAAATAAGTGCTTTCAGCAAGAAAAATAGACCATCAGTGTTATCTGGCAGAAGAAGAAAAGAACTGTTTTGGTCAAAAAACGAGTCAGGATGAGTCTCTTCACATGACTCATCAGTTAGGAGTTCATCAGAAGGTTGTGTGGCTTATTATGTCCATATTTACATTAGCACTCGTTATTTAGCTTAAAAGAAAGAAATCTGGGTGAAAATGGAAGTATTTGCTGTGGAATGTTCTACATCAGTGGTCCCCAACCCCCGGGCCGTGGACCGGTGCCAGTCCGTGGACCAAATGGTACCTGGGCCGCCCAAGGAACATTAAATTATTTCCATTTTATTTACTGTGGTGTATTTCTCTCGGGTTTGTGCGACTTTCCATGGACGAGAGGTTAACCGGGAGCTGAGAGACGTCACCTAAAGCCGCACCGATACCGCGCATGCGCAAAATATCATGATATCTGGCCGGGTTTAGGTGACGTCTGGAGCTGAGCGGCTGCGAGCGGCAGTGGTGTTGTAGCTTTGGTGGAGAGAGAAGGTGTGTATCGCTCTTCTCTCTGTTCACCGGTACTTTGTCATGTTTAACAGTGCTTGGTGTACGTGTATATTGTGTTTGCTCAAATTTAACCCACAAATTAGCAAAAATGAGCAGGAAACAGACGTCGTTAGAAAGTTAGAAACTCTGCCGGTGTTCTGGATTAAAGTCATGACGGAATACCCTGAGATTGTCACCACAGCACTTACATCCCTATCGCCATTTCCGACATGCTATCTGTGTGAAGCGGGGATTTCTGCAGTGACGGCAACCGAAACAAAACAACGTTATAAACTGGACATAAGCAACACACTTCGGGTGTCATTGTCTCCTATTACCCCAGATGGAACCGTCTCGTTGTAAAGAAACAAGCTCAGTGTTCTCATTGATTTAGCGTTGTAGTGAGTTAATATGTTAAATCAATTTATATTTATTTTTTTTGTGTAACTGTATTTTATTTTGAACACATGTTTAAATACAATTAAATTAAAATTATTAAATCAAAACAATCTAAAATATAAACAATCAACCCCACCCCCGCCCTGCAGCGGGCCGCGGGAAAATGATCAAACATCGACCGGTCCGCGGCGATAAAAATGTTGGGGATCACTGTTCTACACCATAACATAAAAGCAAGAGACTTAATAAGCTGGAGTTTTTTAACTAGAGAAATAACCAAGAGGTCAAAGCAAATTCAGTTCTTTTATTTGTGTAGCGACGATAATAATCGACATTGTCGTAAATAAGCTTTACAGAGATATTTAACTTGTCTTTACACAACCATATGAAGAACAACAACAAAAAAAGATTTATTAAGTTTTATTAAAAGTGTATTAAAACCTCGCTGACAAAAACCTTTGCCACGGAAACACGCCGGAAACACGGAATGCCGGCGTGTTAGCCGATGTGTCTCCTGTCGATCATTTTATTTTCAAGGGGAGGAGCTTCATGGAAATGGGTGGGAAGCATTCAAACATCAAAGCCATTTATGCAACTCTAGATTTTTAATTTCTAGAAATCTAATTTTGGAATAAGAAAAAACGTTAAAAAATAAATAAATTCTATATATAAGTATAAATAGGTGACATTGTGGAGTAAAAAGTCCTAAGATTTGCAAATGTTAGGATTTATTTATCCTGATGCGTCTTCCATCCTTAAAAATAGCACTTGATCCAGCGCACTTGATTATTTTACTGAACAATATAGAATTTAATTAGAGAATTTAAACTTTTTCCACCGTTAAATTCCTGATGTACAGTAAGATCCGCTCTCCTCCGATGTCGGATCGGATCAATAATAAACTTTTATTTCGAATCATTTTATCCTGAGATTTGCTGATGGTTTAAAGAAAAACCTCACACTTTATACCTTTGCCTCGTTATGCGCGAGCTTTAAAATATGACACCTGGCAATCTGTCTCTCTTTGTGTTTTTTTTTCCTTTTCTTCTTGTTTTTTTTTAAGCTTGCTCGCCCTCTGTTCACAGCTTTAATGAAATATTTTCTGCCACTGTATTTGTAGAATTAAAATTCATAAGCCGAGACATTTAAAGGCTAATAATAGTTCAGTCACAGCGGTCGTTAGTTGCAGAGCCGTGATTGTGGTGAATTTTAATCGGAATGTTAATCATAGGCCAGATGGCAGCAATGCTGGAGAATTATTCCAAGCCGCATTACAGTCAATTCAGGAAAAGACAAACAACCTAATACAGATTTACCAAGCTTATAAAAGAGGAGCGATCCGGAGGGGGGAAGGGGGGGCAATAGGGATGAATGTTTAAATTAGGAGTGCAAATAGGAAGAAAATGAGATGGAGATCAGATTATCCGACGTCGTGTCTAGAGCCAGCTTTTTAAATGAGGGATTCTTTACAAGTGTGCACTCAGGCTCTCGCCGTGAATAAAGCCCATTTTCATGGTGTGTCTTCGAGAGCTTTACTTTAGAGCACTCTCGCAGAGTGACTGCAAAGACTTTCGCTCTGTTTACTCTTTCATTATTGAAGCAGTTTATACTATTTTAAACGACTGGTGGTGTCGACTTCACTGCCTGCTGCTGCTTCAGATGCATTTAGAAGGCACATTTTCACGGCAAGAAACAAATCCTTCAATTTTATTTATTTATTTATTTGTTTGTTTATTTGTTTGTTTGTTTGTTTGTGTATCATTATTATTATTATTATTATTATTATTATTATTATTATTATTATTATTATTATTATTATTATTATTTATATCTCACCCATTTGCACATGATGCTGATTTTAGCTTCACATATGTATTCATTTAGTTAGTTAGTTACTTAGTTAGTTAGTTAGATTTATCTGGTGTAAATGCCGGATGTCATTTACCTGATTATAATGTTTTTATGCTTAAATTTATTGAATTGTTTTTTTTTTATTTTTATTATTTTGATTTCTTTTTTGGGCTTAAAAATGTACATCAGTTCCTGAATAGTCTTTTTTTTTTAATCTGAATAAATCAATAGAAAAACAAATAAAATAAACACAATGACAACAAAATGAACTTTGTGTAGTTAATCTTGATTTTATTAATTTAAATTGATATTTTTCTTAGTTTAGGTTTCTATTTTTGTAGGTTTTAGTGAAATGTACGTGGTTATATTGGGCTTAGTAAAAAAAAAAAGAAAACCTTTTGGAACTGAAGAGTTTTTTTTATTATTAGTTAAAAGTGGTTGTTTAGTTAAAGTTTATTAGTTTTATTATTAAGTTTATTAGTTTTATTATTAACTTTATTAAGTTTATTAGTTTTATTATTAACTTTATTAAGTTTATTAGTTTTATTATTAACTTTATTAAGTTTATTAGTTTTATTAATTTCCAGTTGCATTTTGATCCTGCAGAATTTTCAGTTCATCAAATCAAATCCAGGAGCAGATGTTTACTTGGCCACTTTTTTAGAGGTCCCCTAAAAAGTAAATAAAGCCACATCTGCTAGTGGAGTAGAGACACGATGCTCCACACAGATGGTGACTTTAAACATAAAGGACTAAAGAACTAAAAATGGCTGCTGACTAACAGCAAAAATATCAGTCTGTATTCTGTAAATGTAAACTGTAAATTAGCCACAGTGCAAACAAATAGTGTCTCTCTCTCTCTCTCTCTCTCTCTCTCTCTCTCTCTCTCTCTCTCTCTCTCTCTCTCTGTCTCATGCTCTCTCTCTCTGTCTCATGCTCTCTCTCTCTCTCTCTCTCTCTCTCTGTCTCTCTCTCTCTCAAGCTCTGTCTCTCTCACTTTCTCTCTGTCTCTCTCTTGTCCACTCTCTCTGTCTCTCTCTATCTCTTTCTCTCTCTGTCTGTCTCATGCTCTCTCTCTCTCTTTCTCTCTCTCTTGCACACTCTCTCTGTCTCTATTTCTCTGTCTCTATCTCTCTGTCTTTGTCTGTCTCTCTCTCTCTCTCTCTCTCTCTCTCTCTCTCACACACACACACACACACTCTCTCTCTCTCTCTCTCTCTCTCACACACACACACACACTCTCTCTCTCTCTCTCTCTCTCTCTCTCTCTCTCGCACACTCTGTCTCTGTCTCTTTCTCTCTCTCTCTCCTTCTCTCTCTGTGTCTCTCTGTTTGTTTGTTTGTTTATTATATATTTTTTCCTTTTTCCAATTTTTTTTTTATTTACATTTTTTTTACTACTTTACACTCTGAGTGTTGTACAAATATTTTAAGATGCTTTCTTGCTTGTATTGGAATAAATGGTGTTTTAAAAGTCAAAGTCTCTCTCTCTCTCTCTCTCTCTCTCTCTCTCTCTCTCTCTCTCTCTCTCTCTCTCTCTCTCACCCCCCCCCCCCCCATCCCTGCAGAGCTTCCTCTGCTTATCTCCGTCCTGCACCCTTGTGTTGTTTGTCTCTGCTCGGGCTGTGTTTAGGGGTTCTTGTCTGAGGGTGATAAGCTGACAGGCCCTTCCGTACCCCTGTACCTCACCTCCAGGCGAGTGCAGTGGCTCGGGCTCCTTTCCCAGTATTTGTTACTCGCTTACCCATTTCTCTTCCCACCACAGTGCACACTTCAATCCATCGCTCCTCCCTCCTTCCTCTTCATTTTGTGGGTGCAGTAATAAAGAGGTAAGAACAGATCCGGGCAGTGAATCCATCTGCGAGCCGTTGAGCTAAATGCGCTCTGGGGATTGTAGACTTAGACAATACGGACACTAACTGCAGCTCTGACTGCACAGATTAATGCTTTGGCCTGTGATAATGTTACACCCGAGCCTGTGCCCATCATGTCTTCATCATAGCTCGCTTTAACTCCTGCATTACCGCTGTGCCTTATAACCAAAAATTCCAGGCCAGTTTCCTTGATGCATTTTGACATTTTCCCAGCATATCTCCATGTATTTCCAACATACATTCCAATATTAATCCCAAACTCTTTCCAACATTGTTGGAGGTGAGCCTCCCTCCCTCCAGGACATCTAAACCAGGCGGTGTATAAGAAAGGCCAGGAGGATCATCAGTGACTCCAGCCACCCGTCCCACAGACCGCTCTCTCTGCTCCCCTCAGGAAGACGTCTCCGCAGCATCCGATCCTGCACTAGTGGACCGAGGGATAGCTTTTTCCCTCAGGCTATCAGACTTACCAACAATCACAACTAATACACCCTACAGCATACTTTACAATATGGTATGCCACACACTGCACCTAACATCGGACTATCCACTGGACTACACTCACACTGCACTAGACACACTGGACTACACACACACACTGCACTAGACACACTGGACTACACACACACACTGCACTAGACACACTGGACTACACACACACACTGCACTAGACACACTGGACTACACACACACTGCACTAGACACACTGGACTTTGCCTACACACTGCACTAGACACACTGGACTTTACATACACACTGCACTAGACACACTGGACTTTACACACACACTGCATTAGACACACTGGACTTTACACACACACTGCACTAAACACACTGGACTTTACATACACACTGCAATAGACACACTGGACTACACACACACACTGCACTAGACACACTGGACTACACACACACTGCACTAGACACACTGGACTTTACCTACACACTGCACTAAACACACTGGACTTTACATACACACTGCACTAGACACACTGGACTACACACTCACACTGCACTAGACACACTGGACTACACACACTGCACTAGACACACTGGACTACACACACACACTGCACTAGACACACTGGACTTTACATACACACTGCACTAGACACACTGGACTACACACACACACTGCACTAGACACACTGGACTTTACATACACACTGCACTAGACACACTGGACTACACACACACACACACACACACACTGCACTAGACACACTGGACTACACTCACACTGCACTAGACACACTGAACTTTACACACACTGCACTAGACACACTGGACTACACACACACACTGCACTAGACACACTGGACTACACACTCACACTGCACTAGACACACTGGACTACACACTCACACTGCACTAAACACATTGGACTACACACTCACACTGCACTAGACACACTGGACTACACACTCACACTGCACTAAACACATTGGACTACACACACACTGCACTAGACACACTGGACTTTACATACACACTGCACTAGACACACTGGACTTTACATACACACTGCACTAGACACACTGGACTACACACACACACTGCATTAGACACACTGGACTTTACATACACACTGCACTAGACACACTGGACTACACACACACACACTGCACTAGACACACTGGATTTTACACACACACTGCACTAGACACACTGGACTACACACTCACACTCCACTAGACACACTGGACTACACACACACACTGCACTAGACACACTGGACTACACACTCACACTGCACTAGACACACTGGACTACACACACACTGCACTAGACACCCTGGACCACACACACACTGCACTAGACACACTGGACTTTACACACACACTGCACTAGACACACTGGACTACACACACACACTGCACTAGACACACTGGACTTTACATACACACTGCACTAGACACACTGGACTACACACTCACACTGCACTAGACACACTGGACTTTACATACACCTTGCACTAGACACACTGGACTACACACACACACTGCACTAGACACACTGGACTTTACATACACACTGCACTAGACACACTGGACTTTACACACACACTGCATTAGACACACTGGACTTTACACACACACTGCACTAAACACACTGGACTTTACATACACACTGCACTAGACACACTGGACTACACACACACACTGCACTAGACACACTGGACTACACACACACTGCACTAGACACACTGGACTTTACCTACACACTGCACTAAACACACTGGACTTTACATACACACTGCACTAGACACACTGGACTACACACTCACACTGCACTAGACACACTGGACTACACACACTGCACTAGACACACTGGACTACACACACACACTGCACTAGACACACTGGACTTTACATACACACTGCACTAGACACACTGGACTACACACACACACTGCACTAGACACACTGGACTTTACATACACACTGCACTAGACACACTGGACTACACACTCACACTGCACTAGACACACTGGACTACACACACACTGCACTGGATTCACTGGACTTTACATACACACTGCACTAAACACATTGGACTACACACACACTGCATTAGACACACTGGACTTTACATACACACTGCACTAGACACACTGGACTACACACTCACACTGCACTAGACACACTGGACTACACACTCACACTGCACTAGACACACTGGACTTTACATACACACTGCATTAGACACACTGGACTACACACACACTGCACTAGACACACTGGACTTTACATACACACTGCACTAGACACACTGGACTTTACATACACACTGCACTAGACAAACTGGACTACACACACACTGCACTAGACACACTGAACTTTACACACACTGCACTAGACACACTGGACTACACACACACACTGCACTAGACACACTGGACTACACACTCACACTGCACTAGACACACTGGACTACACACACACACACTACACTAGACACACTGGACTACACACTCACATTGCACTAAACACATTGGACTACACACTCACACTGCACTAGACACACTGGACTACACACTCACACTGCACTAAACACATTGGACTACACACACACTGCACTAGACACACTGGACTTTACATACACACTGCACTAGACACACTGGACTTTACATACACACTGCACTAGACACACTGGACTACACACACACACTGCACTAGACACACTGGACTTTACATACACACTGCACTAGACACACTGGACTACACACACACACTGCACTAGACACACTGGATTTTACACACACACTGCACTAGACACACTGGACTACACACTCACACTCCACTAGACACACTGGACTACACACACACACTGCACTAGACACACTGCACTACACACTCACACTGCACTAGACACACTGGACTACACACACACTGCACTAGACACCCTGGACTACACACACACACTGCACTAGACACACTGGACTTTACACACACACTGCACTAGACACACTGGACTACACACTCACACTGCACTAGACACACTGGACTTTACATACACCTTGCACTAGACACACTGGACTACACATGCACACTGCACTAGACACACTGGACTACACACTCACACTGCACTAGACACACTGGCCTACACATACACACTGCACTAGACACACTGGACTTTACATACACACTGCACTAGACACACTGGACTACACACTCACACTGCACTAGACACACTGGACTACACATACACACTGCACTAGACACACTGGCCTACACATACACACTGCACTAGACACACTGGACTACACATACACACTGCACTAGACACACTGGCCTACACATACACACTGCACTAGACACACTGGCCTACACATACACACTGCACTAGACACACTGGACTACACATACACACTGCACTAGACACACTGGACTACACACTCACACTGCACTAGACACACTGGCCTACACATACACACTGCACTAGACACACTGGACTACACATACACACTGCACTAGACACACTGGACTACACACTCACACTGCACTAGACACACTGGCCTACACATACACACTGCACTAAACACACTGGACTACACACTCACACTGCACTAGACACACTGGACTACACATACACACTGCACTAGACACACTGGCCTACACATACACACTGCACTAGACACACTGGACTACACATACACACTGCACTAGACACACTGGCCTACACATACACACTGCACTAGACACACTGGACTACACATACACACTGCACTAGACACACTGGCCTACACATACACACTGCACTAGACACACTGGACTACACATACACACTGCACTAGACACACTGGCCTACACATACACACTGCATTCGATGCCATATTCCATCTGCTACCACTAGATACCATCCGATGCACACTTCTGCACCCGTACAATCTGTTTTGCACCTTATAGTATTTTATATGTAATATATTTACACACATACATATATAAGTACATACTGAATATAATGTGTAGTGCTACAGTAAGGATGCCCAATAGTACACTGTGTGTACTGACACGTATGAGCATATTGCACATGTTCATTCGCTGACTCCATTATCTGGTTGGTAACTGTACATATTGTACACACACATCGTACCGGCTATATATATATATGAGCATACTGCACATTTCACCTGCTGATTTCATTTTGTTAATTGTATATATTGTACACACACTTATTGCACTGACTATATGTATGAGCAAATTGCACATGTTCGCTCCTAAGAATTTCACTCACTAAGGCACATGTGCTGTGGTGATGTGACAATAAAAGTGACTTGACTTGACTTGACTTGACTTGACATAAATCCCAAGCCCTTATTTTCCAGCATATTTCATATCTCTAACTTCTATTTTCTTTATACCGATTATGCATTTCCACCAGGGGGCACAGCGGCTTAGTGCTCAGCACCCCTAGCGCTGAGGGTTCGGTTCCTGCCTTCTCCTGTCGTGTATGAACTTTGTACGATTTCCCAGTGCTTCAGGTTTCTTCTGGGTTCTCCGGTTTCCTCCTCCGGTCCAAAGCCGTACGGTGTTTCGGTTGTTAGAGGTTGATTAACGTGACTGAAATTTTAACACCTGTAGTGTGTAAACAGGTGTTAAGTGTTTCTGTTCTTCCTTTCCTCTACATTAGATCATACTTATATATCATACAAAAAAAGAACCTTGAACTCGAACATTTCCAATACAGCGCCAACATAATTCTCTAATTCCGTATTCCGAAATAATTCAAATTTCATTTCATTTCCAGCATAATTCTAATGTACTGTACTTCCAACATCATGTCATGTCATGCCATGGGGCAAGTCGTGGCCTAATGGTTGGAGAGTCTGACTCCTAACCCTGAGGTTGAGGGTTCGAGTCTCGGGCCGGCCACGACTGAGGTGCCCTTGAGCAAGGCACCGAACCCCCCCAACTGTTTCCCGGGCGCCGCAGCATACAGTAAATGGCTGCCCACTGCTCTCTCTGTGTGTGTGTGTGTGTGAGTGTGTGTTCACGGTGTGTGTGTGTGCACTGCTGTGTGTGTACTTTGGATGGGTTAAACACAGAGAACGAATTCTGAGTATGGGTCACCGTACTTAGCCGTACGTCACGTCACTTATATATTTCTAATGTTTTTGCATCTTAATTTCAACACATTTCAATTGTACTTTAAATGTACTGATCAAATTCAATTCCGAGTAACGATTGTTCCTAATATACAACATACAGTAACTCTACAGCAATTTAACACTATTTTTGACAGCATTTCCAAAGCTCTATGTATTTCCAGCGTATTTTTTTGGAATATCTGATACATTTCCTGTTCTGAGTTCTTAATTTACTCTCTTTTAACCGTAATCGGTAAAGCACTTAGCATTTTATGCAAATGCCTGATGAACTTATTGGCCTATCGCCGACTTTTAAATGCTTCCGAGTGAATAGAGTGTTTGTCGTATCATCGCGTGGGTTTGTTTTCTTTCGTTCCCTCGGGTCGTGACACCGATGCCGATCCTCCGATGGCTGGTGTCCTTGGCGCACTCTGGCTTATTGTTCGCTCCTATTGTTAACATGCCGCATGGACCGCAGTGCGACCTGAAGCGAAGCCGTGGTACAAAAACCAGAATGAAAAGCAGGTACACGGGTGTGGTGAGGAGATGATGGAACTTCATGTACTGTAGATACAGTAACTAAAAAAAAAAACGTTTCGTCTTTATTCAGCCTTCGACTGCTCTGGTTATTACAGATCCTTCGCTGTGTCCATTTTTAATTAAAAAAAAAAAAAAAGAAATTATTGTTAACAAGTGCAGACGGATTTTAATCTCAACCCTGGCATATCGGATACGAAAGATTAGTGGTAAATGGAATGTGTGGGGTTTTTTTTTTTAGTGAGTAGTGTGTTAAAGAGGATGATAAATTAGTGTTGGTGACAGAGAGCGAGTGTGTGTTGTGGTGCTACATGCCCGGAGAGCTTATGTGTGGATTTAGAATATTAATTTTGTGGTGGATATAAAAATTATAGACTTAATCATGGCTTCAGTCAGAAGCTGTAATTAGGACACTAACGTTGCACACCGGAGTGTGTGTGTGTGTGTGTGTGTGTGTGTGTGTGTGTGTGTGTGTGTGTGTGTGGGTATATGTCTACCAGCTGGCTCTGTGAAGCATCCGTTTTATGTACTTTGCTTAATCCACCTCATCCCTGGAGCGCTACTGAAGCAAAACACTGGTTCAAGCTCTTCACTTGGCTTGGGAGAAATACCCCAGACATTTACATTCCTAACCAGTTCAGAAACTCCGAACATTCCTGTCCTGAATTAAACAAATTTGCAATGTTTCACATCTGTATAGAATTCCGCAGCTCCAGGCATCGTATGTCAAGCTGAATATAAATGGATTTATTTGTAAGAATTTTTCACAGGAGCATCTGGAGAAGAAATGCTGTGTTCCTGAATGTCTTTATGTGTGTATCCTTCGAGTGTTTCTGAGTTTGTGTAAATTTGGAAAGTAATTGTGTAAAATTGATTACGTGATTTTTAATGAGTTGTTGAGATTTGATATGCGAATCACACTGTTGGGTTTAAATCACTTATTTGTTTCTCAGACATTTTATTGTTTTATACTTATGGTGGTAAGTTCCATGCCCTATAACTGCTTACAGTAAGAATGCTTACACAATTGTAATAAATGTTGTAAGTCAGGTCTCACCTGCTAAATATTTACACCTGACTTTAATATCTGACTGATATATTGTTTGGTTTGGCTGTGTTGGGTAACAGTGACCAGATTGGCTGTGTTGTGTAATGTTAACTGTGTTTGGCTGTGCTGGGTAATAGTGACCTGTTTGGCTGTGCTGGGTAACAGTAACCAGATTGGCTGTGTTGTGTAATGTTAACTGTGTTTGGCTGTGCTGGGTAATAGTAACCTGTTTGGCTGTGCTGGGTAACAGTAACCAGATTGGCTGCGTTGTGAAATGTTAACTGTGTTTGGCTGTGATGGGTAATAGTGACCTGTTCGGCTGTGCTGGGTAACAGTAACCAGATTGGCTGTGTTGTGTAATGTTAACTGTGTTTGGCTGTGCTGGGTAATGGTGACCTGTTTGGCTGTGCTGGGTAACAGTAACCAGATTGGCTGTGTTGTGTAATGTTAACTGTGTTTGGCTGTGCTGGGTAATGGTGACCTGTTTGGCTGTGCTGGGTAACAGTAACCAGATTGGCTGTGTTGTGTAATGTTAACTGTGTTTGGCTGTGCTGGGTAATAGTAACCTGTTTGGCTGTGCTGGGTAACAGTAACCAGATTGGCTGCGTTGTGAAATGTTAACTGTGTTTGGCTGTGCTGGGTAATGGTGACCTGTTCGGCTGTGCTGGGTAACAGTAACCAGATTGGCTGTGTTGTGTAATGTTAACTGTGTTTGGCTGTGCTGGGTAATGGTGACCTGTTTGGCTGTGCTGGGTAACAGTAACCAGATTGGCTGTGTTGTGTAATGTTAACTGTGTTTGGCTGTGATGGGTAATAGTGACCTGTTTGGATGTGCTGGGTAATGGTGATCTGTGTTTGGCTGTATAATTTAATGTTAACTGTGTTTAGCTGTACTATGTAATGTTACCTGTTTTTGGCTGTGTTGGATAACAGTGAGCTGTATTTGGCTGTGCTGGGTAATGTTAACTGTTTGGTTGTGCTATATAATGGTTACCTGCGTTTGGCTGTGCTATCTAATGTTTCATGTTTTTGGCAGTTTTGGGTAATTAAGCTGTATTTGGCTGTGCTATATAATGGTGAGCAATGTTTACCTGTGCGGGTTTATGTTCCCTGTGCTTGACTGTTGGATAATTGTGAGCTGAGTTTGATTGTTCTGGATAATATTGATCGGTGTTTGGCTGTGCTAGGTAATATTCGATTGTGTTTAACTGTGTTCAGCTAGTGTGGTGAAACAGTATAGGACTGTGATGCTTGGTGGTCATCTATGTTTACTGTAGCTGTCTTAGCCAGTAAAACAATTTATTTGAACTGTGCTAACCTGGTTGTTGACTGTGCTTGAGCTATAGTGACCTATTATGTTAGGTTGTCCAGGGATGTTGTGTTAGATAGTGAGTTATGGTTGCTCTGCAGGACTGTGATGGAATGTGCTTTGGCTGTGCTTGGTCATGGAGAGCTGGGTTTGGTTCTGATGGGAATAGTGGACTGTGTTGTGCTGTGTTGGAATAGGGTGACTCTGTGATGGGATGTGGTGGGCTATGTTTTACTGTGCTTTACTGTTGTAGACCGTGATTGATGGGTTGTGGTGGGCTGTGATATGTGATGCTCAACTGTCCTGTCCTGTGACACACTGTGTTGGCTGTGCTGGATTATGGTGACCTGCATATGTGTTCTGCTTTGCTTAGTAGTAGCAGTCTAGGTTTGGCTATGTTTGTGTGTTTGTTAATGATTACCTGTGTTTCTTTGCGGTAAGGTTGTGGTCACCTAATGTCATGCTGTGTTATAGAAAGTCATACTTGGCTTGTCACGGGATTTGTTCACTCGCTGTGCCTAGGAAGAGCTGTGTTTAACTGATCTGTCTCCAGCAGAGGTACGCTTGCTCGGCTGTGTTGAGCTGTGCTGAGTTTGAGTCATGCCTGTGGAGTGCTGCGTCTTGTTTCGGGAACTTTTCTGCTTGTTTATTGAAAAATATGTGTTGAGATGATGAGATTAGTAATTCATCTGCTTGTCCTCTCCTCGCCTATCCTTTTCTCTCCTTTTCTCTCCTTCTCTCTCCTTCTCTCCTCTCATTCACCTCTCCTCTACAGTTTTCCACCCCCCCACCCTCCCCACCCCCAAAACATCGCCGCACAGCACACACACGGCTCATTTCATATAAACTCCTGCATGTCACTGCAGTGGGCTGGTGGAGAGAGTGCATGAGCGAGAGATTGAATTCCCACAGAGAGCCGAAGAGCGGGAGCGAGAGACTGGTGGAGGCAACGTCTGTGGGCAGCAGTCGGGAACACGCTTTAGTGTGTGTGTACAGAGTAAGACGTGTGTGTGTGTGTGTGTGTGTGTGTGTGTGTGTGCAAGCGTAGTAGACAGAGCTGTGCTGTGCCATATGTTGTGCTTGTCTCTCATTTTCTTACTCTCTCTCACTCCCGGATGATGAAGACTCGGTGACCGTGTGCGATGAGGATGCTCTGAGAAACAGCTCCCACCTTTCGTGCTTACTCTGGCAGTTAGAGCTCGGCAGCTCACAGCAGCGTGGCAGAGATACATACATACACACACACACACACACACGCGGGGACACACGCGGTTTCTGTAACGTGACCAATGACAGAACACACTCAGCAGTCGCCGTGCGCTTTCGGCGCCGAGCCGAGCTCTACGGACAGGTGAAAATCTTAAACTCCTGGAGATGATCCTCAGGAACGCTTGTGGATTCTCAGTGACACTCAGTCTGCTGCTGCTCCTCTTCTCACTTGCTCGTCCATCCTTCCAGGGCAGGATTAAGGGCAGATGGAACAAGGGGGGTAAGTCCCGCATCTTAAAAGCTCCTCCTTTGAGTTCATGTACTGTACATGCGTGGTTATTTTTGTCGTGTTTTCCCACCTGTGAGCAAGTTAATGTCTTTACATTGTTCAACTTGTCTTAGGAGCCAGTTTGGTTCAGTGGGGCTCAGAAATGCTTTCGCTTTTGTCGTGTGATTCGGGAAATTTCTTATCTCGGGGTATCAGGTGCAGAAAGTTGACCGCTGCTATTTTTGCATCCTGTCTCATCAGCACCGGTGATGTCCTGTCCCGAGTGCATGCACAACTTTACACTCTCTCTCTCTCTCTCTCTCTCTCTCTCTCTCTCTCTCTCTCTCTCTCTCTCTCTCTCTTTCTCAAGCAAAACGAAGGTCAAAAGGGTCACAAACCTGTCTTTGTGTGAAAGATCTGAGTTGATGCTCACAGATCTAACGGGGCACCAACGACCCTGTGTCTCACTGCTGTGTTTTTGGGTTAAAGCTCTTGCTCGCCAGACGATTCATGAGGTGTTAATAATTAATACCCCCTCATTCACCCACCCACCCTTTCCACCATAGAGCTGCTTTGCCTCCTTACGTCTAATCCCCTTTGTCAGATTAAAGAGACCAGAACTCTTAATGTGTGTGAGCAGAGGCAGAGGATGATTGGGCACAGCATCGCTTCCCTGAAGCCCGTGGCGCTCGGTTTCCACCGGGGATGTAGGAAACCTCCGTTGGGAACCTCGTGAAGTAGCAGTGTGAGCTTTAACCGTCTCAGATGGCTGACTAGAGCTCCCAGGTTTCACTGGAACTGCAAGTTGGGTCATCTATCTTATGGATTTGTGTCTGATGGAAAAAAAAGGTTCACTGTCACATTGATGATTTCATGGCTTGAAAATCTTACTGGAAGTTTATTAGATTGAAACCAAATGCATTTTTTTTCTTTTTTTTGTACTTGCACATCACTCCTTATACTGTACCACCAGACCGATCATGTTATGCTTGCGCTTGCTATCGCTATTAAATGTTTATTTCACTTTAAAAAAAAAAAAAGTCATTTTTATTTTCAATCTTTTAACTTTGAATCTCAAAAAAAAAAAAAAAAACATACGTCAAACCGTTTCAGGTCACGTCTCATTCTCGTGTAACAGTTCATTAAAATACCAAGTTTGAAAGTGATTCTTTATTTTTATATATTTATATTTATATTTATAGCATAAGGACTTTTGAATGTTTTAATCAATTTAGCCTTTATTTTACTTTCAAAATTATCGCCTCGGTCAGTATCACATCGTCTGACTCCTAACCATAAGGTTGTGGGTTCGAGTCTCGGGCCGGCAATACCACGACTGAGTTGCCCTTGAGCAAGGCACCGAATCCCCCTAACTGCTCCCCGGGCGCTGCAGCATAAATGGCTGCCCACTGCTCAGGGTGTGTGTTCACGGTGTGTGTGTGTGTGTGTGTGTGT